>NC_057803.1:448252276-448260335 GCF_018294505.1 Triticum aestivum | reverse complement strand
GCTGGGCCGCGCTGGGCCGGTCCTGTTGGGCTGCACGGGTAAGTGGCCAGGTAAAACTCTTCTCTCTCTTTCTATTTCTGTTTTTATTTATTGTTTTCTATTTTGTTCTGTTTTGTTTTAGTTTAGTAAAATACTAAACCATTTTAATAAATTCTGTAGTTTATTATGTGGCTTACTAAAATATATACAAAGCCACTCACAAACTTCCAGAATTATTTGGAGTCATATTTAATATATATTAAATATAAATCCAAAGAAAATAGTTATTGGATTAATTCAAATGGCCAAAATAAATATCTCTGTGACTCCAAAAATATTGGTTTAAATTTTACCTCTCACCAATATTTCCATGGAATAACAGGAACATTTTCTTGGACTCATTTGATGAAATTTAAATGTTGGTTATTTTTAGAGGTCTTCTGAGGCTTTGAAAATTCCTCAATTCAATTTCATTTGAATTTAAACATGATGCTCACATGAGGTCTAGCCTAGTGCACTACCAGAAGCTAGGGATGTGACAACTCACCCCCACTAAACAAGAATCTCGTCTCGAGATTCAAGCGTAGGGTAGGCTGAAGGGGAAGCGCAAACTAGTATAATCTTCACGATCCCGGTTGCACTTCAAATGAACGTTGATTTGAACACCATCTTTGTCTTGTCGTCTTGCTCTGAGAACTCCAGCTAATCATGACAAGAAGAGGAAAGGAAAACTCTGGAAGGATCGGTCTTCTCAAAGATCGAACAACTCAGGATTATCTCCCGGAATGAGACATAGAACCATCTCTCGGGTTGAGACACGAGATACACATCAAGAGGGGTGGAAGAAACGGATGACGGAGGTTCACTAGGTGGACAATAATTCCACACTTAAGAAGGTGGTAAACGATCGTCAACGTAGCGAGGAGTTAAGTTGCCATGAAACCACGACGAAACATCCTGGAGGAGGGTGATTCGTAGATTATTTCCTTAAGTGGCAAAAAGAATTACCTTTGATATAGAGATCATTGAGACTCTCTATATCAGCCCAAGGCAATCACAAGCGATCATTTGGAGGGGGTCGGTAGAATGGCATACTCGGACTTGGATGATGTGGATTACCTTGTTGAAGACAACGTAATGGATGAATTTGCTTATCACCGGAAATGGAAGAGACCCATGGTAGAATGGCACATTGGCGGTGCAAGCTGGGAACAAAATGCAAATGATGGGAATGATTCTAGTAACTGGGGAGAACCCAACAATAGAGAGTGAATCCACTGTTGAGAAGGTCACAGCATTGCCGAGGGAACTGAGAGCATCCCAATTAGAGCCGATGATAACACGTAGCGCTTGTGCGTGCCCTCAAGAACTTGAGCATTTCCACAATCATCAAGGTTTTACCAACATCCGTGTCAAGGATCCTGGCAACACATCTTGCTACCACAATGAATGATGATAGATGATGCAAATGCAAAGGAAGATAATACTTTCTCAGATTTCACCCTAGCGAGGACAAGGAAACAAAATCTGGATGATCGACCGAGAGACATTTAGCACTCCGCTTCTAATGTTCTCCTTGATGTGCTAGTGTAACCCATTCATAGATATGGTTTGATATCTAGAACATCAAGTAAAAAGGTCGGACTTCGGGAGCACAAGAATCCATAAGGAGTAACTACGGAGGTAAATCCTGCGAAATCCTTATGGGGAGGTGGCCAACTTCTTTGATCAAGATACTATAATAATAGGTCTTTCGGCTGGGTGGTGCTGGCCACGACATCCACTTTACCAGTTATCGAGGGACCAATATTATAGTTTTGGGAAATGTTCCAAACCATCATATCTGCCTGAGATTCAGATCTGGTTGGTGTCAGGATATTCCAGACTCATCGAGTCTAGGAAGAAAAACGGAAATTTGCAACACAAATTGACGAGATGACGTTGCGAGGTTCTCGGGGAATGAACTACGATAGTAAGCTCCAAAACATGAGCTGGTTCTGCTACAAACATGTGAACACGCTGTCCTAGACAAACATTATCACATGGTAGTCTTACAATAAAACACTACCGAGTTCAGGTGGAAATCATCACCGTGGATATCGAAGTCCTTGCATAAGTCATATGATTAGCTCTTAGGAAGGAACTTCTTCTCCTTGAACAAATCAATCAGTGGCTTGGTGTGCTCGGGACACATATGGAATGAAGGTTGCAAGTCTCCAGACCACAGAATACTTCGCACGTATGCATGACTGACTTGGGATGATTCCAGAGGAAGCAAAACTAACTTTCTCAAATCCACGGCGGCAACTTTCACCAAATGCACGCGTATAAGAGGAAGTCACTCCTTTCATCAAACATATGCTTCATGAACGAAACACGAAGAAATGCTTACACAAGTTTCCAACACTAGGTTGATGTTCAACATGAATCATGGGGAGACAAAATGCTGCTGATGGGCTCAACAACAACTCATCGGAATTTCCATATCACTGGATTTCCACCATCATGTGAACACGGGGATAGTATTGGTCAGACCAAAAGATGTAATGGTATATACTCGAGGGATCAACCACGAGTAGGACAACACTACGAGCATCGTTGGTACTGTTTTGATTTGACGATAGCCCACACTCAAATCAAGGGATTGATAAGACAATAGGTCCAGCAACTGATCACAGGGACCAATCGATGAAGATATCATCTTTCTTCAACACACACTACACAAGAATATCCCTTTGGAACGAACTAAGTCAGACAAGTTTTTATCTTCCAACTCTCCAAGTTGTTGTTTAGCTTAACCAACTAGCTCAGGGATATCTAACACCGATTCTTGGAGAGAAGGTGGTTCACAAAAATAAACCAACTTGATCACGGGCTCAACATAACGGTCAGGTGACGACCTGGTAGTATTTCCGAGAAGATCTTCGGAAAATCACGAACCACCGATATGTTACTAAGCTCGAGAACAATCTCGCTTTTGAGGGCGAGACGATATGATCAAATGAGTGAGGACTTGACAAAATCCTAACTCATCAATCGAAGTGTGCACCAGGAAGATGGACAAGGTAGCACGATCAATCTTAGAAGGATGATTCAAAAACCAACACGCTAAGAATGAAATTATTACCCTTTAACTACCAAGCAACGAGGTTGCTGGGAGTATTGATTTCACACATCACAATTCATTTGTCGATATTCCGGTTGCATCAACACGAGGGCCGAGGAATGACTAATGATGGTGAGAAGTATCACTATACCAAGAGTTCATAGGATGGTGTGCAATTCCTATAACAATCCCGATATAAAGATGGTAATACTCCAAGGTAGAACAGAACAAAAGCTGGATTAGCAATTTGATCTGCGGAGCACAACTTCTTTGACCCAATCCTAGATATGGATGAGATTCTAGAGTTTGTTTCTCCTATTCGTTCTGAAATAGAATGGCTTGGCGGACCACAAGGGTAATAGGCATCGACGAACGAATGCACGCATACTCTTGACTATCAATTGATAGGCGAGGGTCGGAAACAACTAAGATGGGACAACTCAAAAGAACATATGATTTTCTAAGTTGTGGATACATGGGTTAGTATGTCGAGCGAGATCAACATTTCTTCCAGATAACCCATGCAGAGAGGTAGGACTGGCAGAGTCACGATTTATGAATGGAGATCTCCTCAAGAGTACTCTAATTGTGATCTTTTGATCCAATAAACATCTGCCATAAGCGGTTCATAGTATTTGGAAGAAGGAAATACCACGGACCTCGAGGACTATCGCAAAGTTACTAATATCCTAAAGGAACTAGCAATTACTATCAACATGAAGTAGGTAGAGTGAATCTCGGGTTCAAAACCCAGAAATAGAATACCTATTACTAAGTAGCATCACGGGATGCTTTCGAGAATGATGGCCAGAATCATCACACTGGGAACACAAATCATGGCTAAATTACTAGATGATCCCCTGAGATACCTAGGGTCATAATAATATCTCCAACATATATGCCAAGGTAACGGAGTACCTCAACTCAACAATTAGTGTGATTGAGCTGGCATAAAGGAACATCGAAACCAGAGGGAAAGGATTTTGCAAATGCATCAGACTATTCAGAAACCTGGAATGACTCGGACAGCATAACGGCTGTAATTGCTCAGAAAAGATTTGAGACATTCACAGAATGGTGGCATAACCACTCAGAAGCACAATATCAAGGTTTGGAGATCAAAAGTTAACATACAGAAGTAGTAGAACTGAACTCAAGCTTAAATCCAACAATTTATAAATCTACGGATTAGTAACACGTGATCCTGATAGATAGATGAGAAGACCTAGTTCCTTAACCCCGTAGGAAAGATAAGATGACTCAGATCAGAAGGGCATGAGGTATAAGGAGTAAAAAGAGCCTTACGTTCCATCCCACAATCAATTCCCCTACATATAACTAAGAATTTCTAGACTCAACTTCGACCAGTTTGGCTTGGTAATCCTACAGGCAGTCAAGCTCTGATACCAACGCTGTCAGGACCCCGACTCAATGCCACATCGATCTAGCATGTAACACCTCATATCACTTTGTGGCCTCACGCACGGTATTCCCACGGGTGTCGCCTTACCTTTGCCCGGGACCGTTTGCGCCTTTTGGCACACGTATATGACAGTGTCGCTAGCATCCATATGATAAGGAGCCCGGGCTGACATGGCTAGTCGTAAACCCAAAGCGGCACAGACTTACAGGGACAGGCATCCATGACCCAGCATCGAACGTGTCGGTCATCAGCGAGTGAATCCAGGCTGTAGCACTGGGCTAGCAGGACTCCGGTGAACCGGGCTGTAGCAGGCTAACAGGACTCCGGTATTCATCGCGTGACATTTCCCCGAAGAGACAGACACAGGAACGAAGAAGGACACATGCCGGCCAGCCTAAGTGTTCCGGAGCAGTAGCAAGCTACCATGGCTCAGTGGAAACACTAGGAGACATTTCCCGGTAAGAGAGGCTACTAAAGATAAACAACTAGATGGTCAGATCCCACACATACCAAGCATTTCAATAACATACACACAATATGCTCGATATGTGCAATACAACATGGCATCACAAAATGACTCTACGACTCAAGTAGTTTATTCAATAGGCTCCGAGGAGCGAGATATTACAAACATGGGTCTCATGACCCAACACTCAGAGCATACAAGTCAAAGCACAAGCGGAAGCTATCATGTCTGAGTACAGACAACTATAAATGAAAAAGGCTGAGAAGCCTGACTATCTATCAGATCCTGCCGAGGGCACAAGATCGTAGCTGAGGTATCAAGCTAAACGTCGAAGTCCACGTGAAACTACTAGCGAGACCGAAGTCTCTCTGCAAAAACATAAAATAGGCAAACGTGAGTACAAATGTACCCAGCAAGACTTACATCAGAACTATCTACATATGCATCATTATCAACAAAGGGATGGTGGAGTTTGACTGCAGCAAGCCAGCTTTGACTCGGTGGCTATCCTGAACTACGACTGCAAGCGACTCTTTTGAGGTGGCGCACACGAGTCCACATATTCACCATATCAATACACCACTATGGATCCGCTCCCGTCTCCCTACGAGAACGCCATCCATAGCACTCACGCTTATCTTGCGTATTTTAGAGTATCCACTTTCACTTGTCTATGAACTGATATAAGCAACCCAGAAGTCCTTTTCCGCGGACACGGCTATTCGAATAGATAATGTTAACCCTGCAGGGGTGTACTTCTTCACACACGCTCCCACCACTTACCGCCGTTTACACGACATGTACTCGGCAACCTTCAAGCGGAAGCCCAACGTGGGTGTCGGCCACGGCCTACCTAAACACTCAAGTCTCTAGTCCAGGTTTATCGCCTATTCGGGTTCCATCCATGAGGAGATCCGGCCGGAGTTTCGCTCACAGCCCCAAACGATGTGTACAGGGTTCCGTGACACCAAACGGGCGCCCGGTATACCCGGCCACGTGCCTACCGCATCACAGCCCACCCCTACGGTCAGCGCTGCGCACGGCCTCCAGCATACTACAAACACCAGAAACTACTTGCAACTCCTGGACAGAGGACAAGGGTGATTAAGAAGCCGAGAGGGTCCATTGGTTTCGGGCCCAATGCGTGGTAGTAGCTGAATCATGGATCACAAACATAGAACTCAGGTCCTGAGGACGGCTGCAATGAGACAACCCACCATGTACTCCTACATGGCCTCTCACCGCTACCTTTACCAAATCGTGTTCACACACTTAGCTCACACACAGTAGGACATGTTCACACACCTCTGATTCATCCCCGATGAATCAGACCTGACTCAACTCTAAGCAGTAGCAGGCATGACAAACAAACATGAATGAGTAGGCACAACAGGGCTCAAACAACTCCTACTCATGCTAGTGGGTTTCATCTATTTACTGTGGAATGACAGGTCATGTAAAGGATAAAGGGGTTCAGCTACCGCAGCAAGTAACAGATGAATCGATGTTGTCCTAATGCAGTAAAAGAGAGCAGGAGCGAGAGAGTGGGATTGTATCGGAATGAACAAGGGGGTTTTGCTTGCCTGGCACTTTTGAAGATAACATTGAGTCTTCATCAGTGTCAACGATCACATCATCGGTATCACGTCTATCGAGAGGGGACAAATACCGACAACACAGAAGGGAACACAATCAATGCAATGCACAATATGATGCATGATCATGACATGGCAAAACGAATGTGTTTTGAGCCAATGCAACTAGCAACAGATTAAATGAAGTTGGTTTGAATACAAGATTCAAATTCAAACTCCATATGTGATTATTTAAATGCCCTTTATTTGATTTGTGCTAAACAGCAGCTATAAGTTGTTCTAACATGCATGAAAATGGTACAGATGGATTCCTTGAATTTTTCTGATAATTTTTCATATATAAATTATTTAATTTGGAGTTACGGTTAATTTTCTATGAATTTTGGAAGTTTTAGGCATTTTTCTGGAATTTCAGAATTAAATTAAATCCAGAAAGCATTACTGCGTCAGCATGACGTTGGCATGACGTCAGCAAGTCAACAGGGGCCGGCTCGGGTCAAACCTGACGTGTGGGGTCCACAAGTCAGTGACACAGGGGCTAATCCCGCGTTGACCCGGGCTTTGACCCACTACGGGGCCCACTGTCAGTGGCTGTGGGGGGGGTGTTTAGGCGTCATTAGTGTTAATTAGGCGTGCCACGTCGGCAGTCGCCGGAGTTCGGCCGGCGACGACCAAAACTGCGGCGGGAGCTCGCCGGGGTGGCGCTGCGAGGGGTTTTGGGCCAAGCCAAGGGCACCAGAGGGTTGCCCTTGCTTGCGCGCATCCAAAGGAGGTATGCGGGAGGCGCGGGGTGGCCGGAGCTCGCCGGAGTGGGGGCCGCGGCGGCTGCCGGAGCTCAGGTTTGGGCGGAGCGAGGTTACGGGGCGCTAGGGGGCTGGCTGAGGGGCTATGCGGACTCCTGGGGCAGCTAGGAGCATGCTAGGCTCGTCGGACTGGCCGCAACAGCACGTCAGTGCCATGCCCGGCGTCCATGGCGGACGGCGGCGCTCGGGAATGTGGCCGGGGTGCTACGGCACGGGAACGAACAAAATGAAGGAGGGGAAACGGAGTGGAGCTCACAGGGGTTGCGACGGTGGCCTCGGGGAGCTCGGGCAGGCACCGGAGCCGACGAATTTGACGAAGATGGCCGGCGGGTCCGAGGTAGAAGACGACGGCGATGGCGGCGATGCAGGGGCTCCCGCGGTGCGCTTCTCGGCGAGGAGGAAGAGGTGGTCGGGGCGGATCTCCTGGGTACTTCGGGTGGCAGTGAGGAGCACGGTGGCTACGGCGAACGGCGACGGCGACGACGAGCTCCGCTCGGGCGCATGCAGGGAGAGAGCAGAGGAGGGAACGGGGTCCAGGGGAAGAGAGAGGCGGTCGAGGGGGTCGAGGCGTCTCCGTGGCGTTGCGAGGGAGTCGGGGAGGCTGCCACGGCGAAGCAGGAGGTGGCCGGCGCTCTTCGGGCGCGCGCCACGCCTCGCCTCTGCCTACTGGCAGAGGAAGAAGAGGAC
>NC_057803.1:448248693-448251935 GCF_018294505.1 Triticum aestivum | reverse complement strand
GCTGGGCCGCGCTGGGCCGGTCCTGTTGGGCTGCACGGGTAAGTGGCCAGGTAAAACTCTTCTCTCTCTTTCTATTTCTGTTTTTATTTATTGTTTTCTATTTTGTTCTGTTTTGTTTTAGTTTAGTAAAATACTAAACCATTTTAATAAATTCTGTAGTTTATTATGTGGCTTACTAAAATATATACAAAGCCACTCACAAACTTCCAGAATTATTTGGAGTCATATTTAATATATATTAAATATAAATCCAAAGAAAATAGTTATTGGATTGATTCAAATGGCCAAAATAAATATCTCTGTGACTCCAAAAATATTGGTTTAAATTTTACCTCTCACCAATATTTCCATGGAATAACAGGAACATTTTCTTGGACTCATTTGATGAAATTTAAATGTTGGTTATTTTTAGAGGTCTTCTGAGGCTTTGAAAATTCCTCAATTCAATTTCATTTGAATTTAAACATGATGCTCACATGAGGTCTAGCCTAGTGCACTACCAGAAGCTAGGGATGTGACAGCCTGGTCGCAACAAGCGGATATAGAAAGGGGAAAAGGGGGAGCAAAGAAACCGTGAGTAATCATCCAAAGTACTCGTAAGCAAGGAGCTACACTACATATGTATGCATTGGTATCAAATGGAAAAGGGGTAGCATATATGGACTGAACTGTAGAATGCCAGAATAAGAGGGGGATAGCTAGTCCTATCGAAGACTATGCTTCTGGCAACCTCTATCTTGCAGCTAGAGAAGAGAGTAGATGGTAAGTTAACCAAGTATCATCGCATAGCATAATCCTATCCGGCGATCCTCCCCTCGTCGCCCTGTGAGAGAGCGATCACCGGTTGTATCTGGCACTTGGAAGGGTGTGTTTTATTAAGTATCCGCTTCTAGTTGTCATAAGGTCAAGGTACAACTCCAAGTCGTCCTATTACCGAAGATCGCGACTATTCGAATAGATTAACTTCCCTGCAGGGGTGCACCACATAACCCAACACGCTCGATCCCATTTGGTCGAACACACTTTCCAGGGTCATGCCCGGCCTCGGAAGATGAACACGTCGCAGCCCTACCTAGGCACAACAGAGAGGTCAGCACGCCAGTCTAAATCCTATGGCGCAGGGGTCTGGACCCATCGCCCATTGCACACCTGTACGTTGCGTACGCGTCCGGTGAGCAGACCTAGCCTCCCTTACACAAGAGTAGGCGTTCCAGTCCAACCCGACGCGCGCTGCTCAGTCGCTGACGTCACGAAGGCTTCAGCTGATACCACGACGTCGCGTGCCCATAACTGTCCTCGCGTAGATGGTTAGTGCATATAGGCCAGTAGCCAGACTCAGATCAAATACCAAGATCTCGTTAAGTGTGTTAAGTATCCGCGAACGCCGACCAGGGCCAGGCCCACCTCTCTCCTAGGTGGTCTCAACCTGCCCTGTCGCTCCGCCTCAAAGTAACAGTCGGGGGCCGTCGGGAACTCAGGCGCACCACTACCTGGATGGAGCCACCTGCCCCTTCAGCCCCCATCTCCAAACAGTATCACCAGTAATGTAACAGTATAAAGTATATAGTATATGCCCGTGATCACCTCCCGAAGTGATCACGGACCAATAGTATAGCATGGCAGACGGACAAGGGTGTAGGGCCACTGATAGAACACTAGCATCCTATACTAAGCATTTAGGATTGCAGGTAAAAGTAACAACAGTAGTAGCAAGGATAGGCTATGCATCAGGATAGGATAACGAAAAGCAGTAACATGCTACACTACTCTAATGCAAGCAGTAGAGAGAAGAATAGGCGATATCTGGTGATCAAAGGGGGGGCTTGCCTGGTTGCTCAGACAAGGAGGGGTCGTCGGTGACATAGTCGGATGGGGCACCAGCAGCGGCGTCGGTCTCGTAGTCTACCGAGATAAGAGGGGGAAGAAATAATGAATACAATGCAAACAGATGCATAGCAATGCATGACAAAGCAAACAACGGTGTTGGGTGTGCCCTAACGCGGTAAGAGGTGATACCGGCGAAGGGGGGAAACATCCGGGAAAGTATCCCCGGTGTTTCGCGTTTTCGGACCGGTGAACCGGAGGGGGAAAGTTGCGTGTTTGCTATGCTAGAGATGTGTGGTGGATGAACGGGCTGCTTATCCGGATTTGTCTCGTCGTTCTGATCAACTTTCATGTACAAAGTTTTTCGATCCGAGTTACGGTTTATTCTATATTAATTTTAAAAGTTTTAAATCATTTTTTGGGATTATTATTATTTAATTAATTCAAAAAAGAATTAATGCATCATCATGACATCAGCGGTCAAAGTTGACCGTTGACCAGTCAACGGACGGGTGGGGTCCGTTAGTCCTTGAATTTTATCCTAATTAATAGTTTTACTTAGTTTAGTTAGCTAATTAGATTAATTAACACAGTTTAATTAAGTTAATTTATTATCCTAATTAAATAATTAATTAATATTATTTCTGAATTCTTTTTTTTTCATTTCTGAGGGCTGGGACCCATTTGTCATTGGCCAAGAGGCCATAGCGGGTGTGGGCAAACAGGTAGCGGCGCGGGCGCCCAAACAGGCGCGTGCCTGAGGACACCAGGGGAGGGGGGCTCCGGTGAGCCGCGGGAGCAGCCGCGGATGGGGGGCCGGCGCAGCCGGGCGGAAGCAGGCGCGACCCGGGGGTGGAGCGGGGTTCGTGTGGCGCGCATGCGGCGACGGGTGCGAGCGGCAGAAGCCAACGATGGCGGAGCAGTGGCGGGGCACGGTCGCGGCCGTAGGCGACGTGAAGCGGCGCAGTGGGCGGCGACGAGGTCGCAGGCGAGGATGCTAGTGTGAGTGGGAGGCGCGGGATGTGGTGGCCGAACGCAGGCGCGCGTGGGTCAGCGACGAGATGCGTGCGCGCAGCCGGAACGCGTGCGGGGCGGTGGTGGCTGCAAGTGAGCACCGGAGAGCGTGCACGACAGAGAGGAGGGGAAGGCGGAGAGGTGTTCCTCACCCCCGATGTAGAGGTGCGGGCGGCGTGGCTTGAGGAGGCCGGCGGGGTAGGGGCGACGATGAGGCGACGGGACGGAGGAGCACGGTGTTGGGGCGGCGGGGCAGCACCGGGCGGCGTCAGGCTCGGCGAGGCGGCGCCGGGCGTTGGCGGTGACGGCGGGGTCGGGGGCGACGCATCTAGATCGGGGAGAGGGGACGCAAAGGAGGGAAGAGGGGAGGCGATGACAGCAGTGCGGCGCCGGCGACGGGCGCC